>NW_022147615.1:1000265-1007843 GCF_002938485.1 Sitophilus oryzae
CCCCTTCGAAATACAGAATTTTTATAAGTTTGCCACTTTTAACTAGTAGCACAGAATATCTAGTTAGTAGGCTTTGAGCCCCTTATTGATGATCTGCCCCTAATGGAACTCGAACACATATTTTTCCAGCCAAACGAGGCACCGCCTCAGAACACTGAAGTTATCAGCAAATTTTTGCAGCCAATTTCGAGAATAATTGAATAGCTAACCAAGATTCCAGCCGTTGGCCGTCGAGGCCGCCGGACTTAGTGCCTGTTATCCTTAGTTGATTTTTTATCTTTGCGGAAGAATAAAGGAATTCCGCGAGAAATGTTCAAAAACGGTCCCGTTTGTCCATAACAAAAAACGGTCGACATGTCGAACACCTGTAGCAAAATCTCATGTCTTGGTTGGCTATTAATTTTTATTGTTATTAGATATAGTTTAAAGATGTTGATGTTGTTAAATATAGTTTAAATTGTTATACAATTCTGCATCTCTCATTGTAAATATTATTTTCGTTTTAAATGCTGCTCACAGCTAGAATTTTTTTGCATTACAGCCAGCGTCGTTCAAAGCCTACTTATTCAAAGTGGGCGACTTTTTAAAAACTCTATATCTCGAAGATGAATTGAGCAAAATATGAAGTATGCTATATTTTTGGAAATGTAATTTTAAATTCTTTTCAACTAATTAAAAATATACAGGGTGTTCCATATAAAAAATCAAATTTTTTGATTAATTTAAAAAAAAATATACTTAAACCATTAAATTCTACGTATAAAGGTGCTTCGGAAATGTTTTCATAGAAATACAAAATTTTCCATAGCAAAAAAGTTATAGCGATTTTTTAAAAATGCACATTTTTAAAAAACACCCCGTAACTCCGAAACGGTAACAGATATCGATGTGCGGTTTTCCGATATTAGTTTTCGTCTACCTCCTATAGAAAAGGGTTTTCCCCGTTAAAAGCGTCCAGTTTGACCCACCCTGTACAGTTGAAGAACCTGAGATATTTTGAATACATCATACATTTGAGATGATAAAAATACATCCACAAAATAAAATATTTAATAATTCTCGAATAACTAAATTTATTTCTTAGAAACAAATATATTTATATTGGGTCAAAATATTTGCACTACATACAATTCAAATCTGGTAAAATTCCTTTTTTAATTTTTTAGTGTATATTGGCAAATGCATAACAAATCTAAGATTAGAAATTGGAAAGAGGACTGACGAACGATTACAAATTACTCAAGAAATTCTATCCTCAATTAGAATAATCAAACTGTACACTTGGGAGAAATTCTTTCATAAAGAATTTAATGACAGAAGAAAGTAAGTCTCTATACAATAAAAAACTTAAAATACAGGGTGTCCCAGAAATAAGTGCAAGTATTTTAACTGGTAGTTTTTTTCGCGAAAAAAAAATTTCAAAATTCGAAATTTTTTGAAAAATGTTTTGGAATTTTTTTTTGGTTTTTGGTTAAAAAACATAATTTCTCGATAATATGACAACATAGGCATTAGATTAAATTTACAAGAAAGAAAATCTAGAAAAGATGCAGTGGTTCTCAAAATTTTAGAAAAAATATTTTTTTTTGAAAATTTTCAAAGTAAAATAACTCCGTTATTTTGGACTTTGAAAAATTTTTATTTGAAAAACCGATAAGGAGAGAATATATGATTCTTTTATCGAGATTTACCACTTCTTAAAATACTTGCACTTATTTTTGGGACACCCTGTATAATAAAAAAATATCAATATAAAACGAACGATTAATTTTATTAACTAAAATCTTTTATTTTAGGAAGGAAGTTAACTCTATGCAAAAAACTTTCTACTTAAAAATAGTTATAGTGTGCTTTGGCATTTTAGCTTCTAGAGTCGGATTCTACTTTCTCATCATGGCGTATATCTGGTTAGGATACACTCCAGACGCCCAACTTATCTATTACGTCATAAGTTTATTCTCCCAGCTAAGGTATATTCTGGGAGTAGTCGTTCCTATGGGCATGGGAAGGGCAGCAGAACTATTTGCCGCTATTAACAGAATTAACAGAGTTTTAAATGCAGAGGAGCTACAGAAGAGTAACGTTTACAACAGCTCCCACATCAAACCCTAAGTTGAATCTTAAACATGCCACTGTTACCATTAACAAAAGGATAGCCCTCAAGATGTGAGCGTTACAATTAATTCGGGATTAAATATAGTCACCGGTGCAGTTGGATCTGGAAAAAAGCTCTCTGTTGAAAAGCTTTTCTTCAGGATTATCCTTTGGAAAGTGGATATGTTAGCAGCGTGGGTAGAATATCGTATGCTTCTCAAGATCCATGGCTGTTTCCATCATCGGTAAAACAAAATATTGTTTTTTGGGCAAAAATACAACGAACAGAGGTATCAGGGAAGTTGTGAGAGTCTGTGCTCTAACCTACGATTTTAATCTGTTCGAAAAGGGTGATCAAACGATTGTGGCAGACAATGGTATCAATCTCAGCAAAGGACAACAAGCCAGAATCAACCTCGCAAGAGCTATTTATAAAGACAGCGAGATATATCTTTTTTAGACGATTCTTTAACGGCTCTAGACACTCACGTGCAAGATCATATTTTAACGATTGCATCAAGAAGTTCCTAAAAAGAAAAAATTGTAGTATTAGTTACGCAAACTGTACATCACATTCAGGAAGCTGATAACGTTATTGTTATGGATAGTGGAAAAATCAAATCCATCGAAAAACCTACCGAATTACCTCTAGACAAATTGACAGAAATAATTGGTAAGGATGATGAAATGGAAAAAGAAGTAATTGAGGAAACGAAGGAAGTAAAAGTTGAGAAAAAGGAGGAAGTGGAAAGTAATGGTGAAAACGTACAATTGCTTGAAGCAGAAGCTAGCAACAAGAAAATCTACCACGAAGTTAAGAAGAAGGGCGATGTCAGCTTTTCGGTCTATAAGAAATATTTCAGATTTGGTGGAGGTCTGTGCCTGTTTGGATTTATTGCTATTGTATTTATAGCATCTCAAGGAACGGAGACGTTTTCAGAAAAGCTTATTGCTATGTGGTAAGTGTGGAAATAGTTTTGTTTTTACTTATAGTTTATAGTACAGTCAATCTGGCACTTTAACTCCCATCAAATTAACCCTGCTATCATACTTTGCCAGTCGTAAGTGGTTCACTGGCTTAAATTCAAAAATTCGTATCCCCCATCCCACCGTTTTTGAGAAACTCAAAGAAATTTTGGATTTGATTTTCTGGCTGAACCGTAGGTTCCACAAAAAATTTTATGGAACAAAAAATGAAGATAATTAAATTCTCTACATTTTCATTTCTAAGTAACAAACCCCTAAAACCTACGGGGACAATGTTAGAGGGCGCCAAAGTCACTCAAACGTAGTTTTTTGCATTTTTCCGGGTGAAACCATTCTTTTTACCGTCGAAAAGTTTTTAAAATTAAAGACCATAAGAAACCTACCAAATTGATATACATATGTAACTTTTTTAACTTTCTCTGTTTACGAGATATAACGTTGCCAATATCGCGGGCTGCTGCGCAAGCATTCTAGGACGCAGCTGCCGCTTGATCTATTGTCGTGTTCCTCCCTCTGGTTCGCATTCCAAAACTAACGCTTCGTACTACGTGGGAGACAAAAGCGCGCGATTCGGGCGGTGCTAGCGAAGCGTATTTATCAAACAACGTTTTTCCTTACGAAGCTATTCTTTATTACGAAGCTGTCCGCTTGTCGCCCACGTAGGACGAAACGTAAAGGTATGATTCTGAAGACGGCGACAGTGACAAGCGACCGCGACAGACGACAGCGACACCTGCGACTCCACCGATGTTTTAGAATCAAATGGAGTAACTTCGGAGTCCGACGACAGGTGTCGCGCCACAGTTTTTATCCAACATGTCGTCTAAGCCACCGACGCTACCGGTATTTGTCCAGTACTGTCGTGTCGTCATTCATATGCACACTCAGATTTTTGACAAAAAAATGGATTTTACCAGGGAGGAAGTAGACAAATTAATTAAATTAGTATGTAAATATCCTACTCTCTCTATGATACTAGTGTGGAAAATTTAAAAATAATTTGATTAAAAGGATAATATGGGGGTGTAGTAACAAAACCTACAATCTCCTTCTGTGTCAATATTGAGAAAATCACGAAAAACTCTCTTATAAATCAAAATATAGATGCAAACAAAATTTTCAATGGCTCTGCAGTTTAAGATAAGTACTTAGTATATCATGCTACAAGAAAAATATTGCGGATTAACTTCGAAATTTAAAAATTTAATTTGGAGATTGTACATTTTGAAACTAAACTGTGGAGATTGTACATTTTTAAAGTAAACTGTAGTAATTGACCGACTTAACAGCAAAAATAATATCGACGAAAATAATGTAGTTTATTCAAATGCAAAAAAATCTTATTGTTTAGGATTCAAAACTATTTTTTTTCTTATCTAAACTTTAAATCTAATTAAGTAAATCTTAAACTCTCACGCTGGGTCCCTCATCAAAATACTCGCAAATTTCTTCTTCTCAGTTTATTCTCCTCAGACTGTTTTTCTGGCTCATCTAGAACGAACTTATAAAATTCCAAATCTTTATCTTCTTTTTTCAGTTTTCACCATAATGACCCTTTCAGCAAAAGCAGTGATGGTGCGCGATTTTTTTCCTTTATCACGTTTTTGTTTTTCAATAATATTTGGGACAATATCACCTAAACGTTTGCCTCTTCTGAAAATCGGTTTATCAGCATCTAAGTCACTCTTATAGGTAACTTCTCCATGTACCTAGATTCCGTGCTTCAATCCTTTGGTAATTATTATTCGGTAATATTATTAGATTAATATAACTTAGCGAATCACGTGGTCTTGTTGTAGTTTCTCCTATTAGTTGTTTGGACATTGCACGCTTTAATATTCACTTGTCAGTGGTGATTGCACGTTTTGAAACTAAAGCCAACATTTGAACGAAAAATACAATTGGATATTGCCCATTTTGATGCTAAATAGCATCTTATTCTAATGCAGCTCGAAATGTAGTATTCGAATCATATTTTACCAGATTTTTTATAAAAAGTGGAGATTGTACGTTTTGTTACTACATCCCTCATATATGGAAAGATTATTTTTTATGAGTAAGGAATAACTTCCTTCCCTAGTTCTGTTTTTAAACAGAGGTAACGGGTTTTCTTCTTTTCTTTGCAACAAGTAACAATAATATTTCGTCTTCTTCATCATCTTGCATCAGTAATTCAAAAATTCATAAAAGTTGCATACACATTGTGGGAATGAATGCAATATATCTCGTAAACGGTAAAACGTAAAAAAAGTTACACATCAATTTTGATAGTTTTTTATGCTCTATACTTTTCTTCTACTTCTGTATTTTTATACTTTTAAAAACTTTGCGACAGTAAAAATGATTTCTCGGAAAAATACAAAAAAACTGCGTTTATGGTGACTTTGACGCCCTCTAACTTAGGTTTTAGAAGTTTGTTACTTACAAATGAAAATGTAGAGAATTTAATTCTCTTTCCACTGCAATGGACCATTTACGACTGGCAAAGTATGAGAGCGGGGGTAATTTGATGAGAGTCTAGACCTTTTTTTATGCCAGATTGACTGTACTATTAACATTTTTTCTAACACTAATCATAATCTTAAACTCTTATTCCTTTTTAGGATCGATTCTCAACAAAAGGAACAAGACTTATTTGCCACAAATCAAACTGACACCGAAGAATTCGAGCAGACAGTATATAATAAAAATTACTACATAATACTCTACTCTGTAATGCTGGGATCCTCCTCACTTCTCTTATTGGGCAGGGCTTATTTGCTCTTCGATTACTGCAGGAGGGCCTCGATAAGGCTTCACAAAGCAATGTCCTCTACGGTGATCAATGCTGTGATGTCGTTCTTCGATACGAACTTTATCGGAAACGTATTGAATAGGTTCTCTCAAGATCTGATAAACATCGATGAATTTTTGCCGTGGACCTTATCAGAATTCTTTAGGGTAAGGTTATAAAGGGTGTTTCAAAAAACATGTGCCGTCTCTCGTGGAGAGATTGATCTTTCTTTTAAATTTTTATTTATTTTTGCTCGATCTTTTAGTGATTCGAATGAAATTTTGAGGGTAAAAGTTACTATAAGTGCGACATATTTTAATGATAAAAAACTGTCGACATATTCACCTGGACATTTATTTTATCTAATTTATTATTAACATTTTTTGAAGTTGATAACACTGATGTTCAGTTCTATCTACAGCAAATACAAGAAAAAAATAATGGTATTAATCTAACATCCTGTAAAGCCCCATACTCACACTTCGCTACTTCACTTCGTTCCTTCATCGCGTCCCTTCGTCCAAAAATCCTATATTTACTATGGGAAATTGTCGATTTTATGCGACTGTGTGTTTCTTCGTTCGTTCGTCCGTTTACTTCCTCAAAACGCTCCTTCCCCGTACTGTCGGTTTTTGGACGAAGTAGCAAAGGAATTATTACGAACACAAAAAAATATTAAAATGTATAAAATATATAAATCGATCTTGAATTTCATTCGTAGTTGATTTCTTGATTTGGCAGTACGTCTGTACAGGGTGTCCCATTTTCGTGTGTTTTGCAGGGTTTCTCGTTTATGAGTAGAGATAAGAAAATGCGGTTTTCACATTACGATGTTACTTTTTATGAAACTAAAGATGCTACATATAGACATGTGCTAGCTCTCTTACTTACAGGGCGAATCTGAAATTATTGCATTTTTCGATCCCCTTTGTATCATAACTTATCGAAAAGGTGAAAACGGTGTCCCGTACAGTTTTTCACGTAGAATGCAGTGACGTAACTAGTTCTTCGTTGGAATCTGTCTTTTTTAAATATGACTAAAACTTATATGTTTTTTTTTAAATTAGTGATGGGATCACTCGAGCGATATTTCGCTCGAGTACTCGATTATTGAAATAACCGACATGAACCTTCGATTATGAACGAGCGATGCAAGTGACGAGTACCAAGGGACGAAATCAAGCGACCATAGAATGAAATAAATTGAAATCCGATTTTAATGTGACATACTAGAAGACTGGGATAAATCTGTGTGTAGCATATTTAGTTTCATAACAAGTAGAACAATGATGTAAAAACGGCATCTTTATATCTCTACTCATAAATCAGAAACCCCATAAAACACACAAAAATGGGACACCCTGTACATCTAGCTATCGCCAGTAGATATAAAAATAGATCCACACACAATAGTCTTAAAAATGGAAGGAAAAGACAATATTGTCTTCATATTTGTGAAGAAATACATGTCCATATTTATGTAACCGTAGCGACAAAAATAAAAAAATAGAAATAATGCGCATGATGCCTTTACAAAAATATCTGAAGAAATTGAGATTGACATCAACGTTTAATTGGTATGTCATATTTCATAGTTTCGATATAAATGACATAATAAACTTTACTCTATTGTTGACTCGCCTTGTACATTCATACTGATATACCTTGTACATGATACTGAAATATTTCGGATTTATTAAAAAAAAATATATTATTAAAATTCA
>NW_022147616.1:0-5896 GCF_002938485.1 Sitophilus oryzae
CTGTCAATTACTGGGTATTCAAATAATGATCTCAAATGACTATGAATTAATAATGATTTTTGCTCATATCTGTCATGCAACAACCGCCATACATCCTGATAGTTAGAATCTGACACTGGTATAGACTCTATTAAATTCAAAGAATCATCCTTAAGGGACGACCTTAAATAATAAAACTTTTGCACATTAGTTAATCCGGAATTTTCATGTATTAACGCTTTAAATGCATCGCGAAATTCGACCCAAGCATCGTATCGGCCGCTAAATGTAGGTAATTTTAAGGCAGGCAATTGTACAATTTTTTGCGGTACTACCGAAGATACATTTTCAGTAGGTACCATGCCATTGCTATCATTCTGGGAAACATTTCTTGTCTCAATACTATTTAAAATCTCTTGAAAATCAGCCGCTGTACTATAAAATGAAACTTCAAAATTTTCCCGTTCCTGCTCTTGCGCCCCTAACTGATTTTCCTCAACTTTACTCTCAATTTCATCTTGAATCTCATAAAATTTATCTAATAAAACTTCTACCTTAGAAAGCCTTAGTTTTAGTTCCACGACTATACGTTCGCTTATCTCCTCGTCTTGAATTTGCTCTAGATATGATTTTTGCCGCGTAAGATTTCCCTTAACAGCCGCGCGCTGCCGGATTAATAAATCTAGCTCTGCCATCGTACGACAGTTCTCATTCAAACAAAACAATACTAACAAAATGGATATACAAGGGTAACGGTTAAAACAAATGGAAAATTAAAGGAACTAACCTGCTCTCTTGCGCTGCCGACAACAACCTTGAGAACTTTTATCGCCCGAATGTAATTATCCAGCTCGATTGGACCATTTTATTTATGTTGCACTGATTCTCTACTAGCTTGTCTCTTTGAATAAAACACTCGCGAGCTTTTTCAACTTGTTTAATTCTTGAAAAATAACTTATTGTTGTGAATAAAATATAAACAGTGTTCAGTTGCCGGCAGCCATGACAAGAAGGAAGTATTCCTACAGGTGGCGCAACGTTGCCAAATATCCAAATTTTAAATTTTTACAATAAGACATTTTTAACGTAACATTCCGGCCGCCTTGAAATATAATTTCAAAATTAACAGCTTAACTTAATAACATTTTCTTGCTTACAAACTACCAAATTAACAACCAAATTCTTAATTGTTACAAATTAGCTTTTTACACCATAAAGATTCTCAGTTTAGGGTTTACAGTTTAGTTGGTTCGCTGCTGTCACAAGGTAATAGGCACAATTTTGTAACAGGCCTTTTATAGACACCATTCTTAAACTTTACCGACACCACTCTCACTACACCGTCTACCCCGGGATGTAACTCCTGCACGCATCCCATAGGCCATTGCAAAGGAGGACTGTTGGCTTCGCTCACCAGCACCATGGATCCTACTTTAATAGGACAGGGATCACCGTGTTTCCATTTACTCCGGGATTGCAGTTCATGGAGGTACTCTTGGTGCCATCGCTTCCAGAAGTGTTGGACGATATACTGAAGTCTCTGGAACCTTGTTAGGCGATTTTCTGAGGTTTCAATGTAAGACTTTTCTGGGAGTGATACTAGACTTCTCCCAACAAGAAAATGAGCTGGAGTTAGGGGATTAAGTTGATCTGGGGAGGGTGAAATTGGACAAATAGGACGTGAATTGAGTATTGCCTCGATCTGAATGAGAACCGTCGCGAAGTCCTCATAAGATAAGTGAGCCTCACCGACAACGCGTTTCAAATGAAATTTTAAACTCTTAACCCCTGCTTCCCAGATCCCGCCAAAATTCGGTGCACGAGCAGGAATGAAATGCCAACATATTTTTTGTTCTGTAAAATAAAATTTGACATCTTCCTGTTGATATTGATTATTAATGAAATTAAATAGTTCCTTTAGCTCACGATTTGCTCCCACGAATGTCTTGCCATTGTCTGTGTAAATATTTAAAGGTTTCCCGCGTCGACCGATAAAACGTTTGAAAGTCGCTAAAAAACAAGAAGTAGTAAGATCAGTTAAAACCTCAAGATGCATAGCTTTTGTTGCAAGACATACGAATATGCATACATAGCCCCTAATTAAATTTGGCTTTCGAGTCATTCGGTCTTTAAGCAAGAAAGGTCCGGCAAAGTCACAACCAGTGTTATAAAAAGGTAAGTATTGATTGACCCTATTCTCAGGTAAATCGCCCATAAGGTAAGTATTAAATTTAGGATTTAACCTGCAGCATGTAACACAATTTCTTATAACCTTTTTTACTTGATTTCTGCCCGAAATTGGCCAAAATTTGTCTCGAACTGACGATAAAAGAAGTGTATGTCCTGCATGCATAAGACGCCTGTGTTCTTCTGTAAGTATAAGTGTAGTTAGTAAGTTATTTTTAGGTAATATAATCGGATGTTTTTTGTCAAATTCATGGTTTGATTTCTGCAATCTACCTCCTACCCTTATTATTCCATTATGCATTAAAGGATTCAACGATAACAATGTACTTTTTCTACTTATAGGTAAGTTTTCTTGCATTCTTTGATACTCTGTTGTAAATGATTCTTTTTGTACTATTTTAACTAACTCATTAACAGAATGATCTAACTCTTCTATAGACAATGTACCGCTTCTTTTAATTAAATTCTTTTTCTTACACTGAACATTCCACAAAAAACGTAAACAATATGCAAAAACTCTTTTTAACTTGGAAAACTTAGAAAACCTTGAAATTATATCAAAGTGTTCAATTGTTAAATTTACAATAATTTTTTGTTCGGGTAACTCGTTTGGAAAATTAAAATCATCCTTACCTTGAAAACTTGTTGGCTCAAAACTTGGATTTAAAAGCCATTCTGGCCCTGACCACCAAAATTTATTATTTAATAATTCAGTAGCAGCCGTTCCACGCGTAATCAAATCAGCGGGATTGTCAGCTGACTTCACATAATACCAATTCGTAGCATCGGTAAGTTGTTGTATCTCACTCACGCGATTCGCCACGAAGGTTTTCCACTTATTCGAAGGCCCTTGTATCCAGTATAAAGTTATCTGTGAATCTGACCACAAGCAAATTTTATTAAATTTAATATTTAAATGTTGAATAACCTTTTGTGCCAATTTTGCAAGCAACAACGCAGCACACAGCTCAAGTCTCGGCAGTGTTACCTGCCTAATTGGAGCCACTCTCGACTTTGAACAAAGTAAATTAGAAATACATTCGCCTTTTTTATTAATACTCCTTATGAAAATACAACAACCATACGCCTTTTGACTCGCATCACTGAATCCATGCAGCTCTATAATATCATAATTCAAATACATTGCTCTTCTAGGGATTTCTAAATCATTCAGGTAAGTTAAATTATTTTTAAATGTCAACCAATCTGACTTAATAGAACTAGGTATTTCATCTTCCCATCCTATCTTTGCCTCCCATAGTTTTTGCATTAATAGCTTACCCACTATAATAATCGGACTTACAAGACCTAACGGATCGTAAATCTGCGAAATCATTGATAAAATACTACGCTTATTTATTACATTATATTCTCTAATATTGACTGAAAATTGAATGTTATCTAAGCAAGCATTCCAAACAACACCTAAAGTTTTACTTGACTCATTTTCCCCAAATGTCATTATTTTTGAATCAATCTCTTCGTTTATTCTAAATTTTTCACATAGATCTTTCTTGTTACAGAGCCACTTTCGTAATTCAAATCCAGCCCCTGCCAAAATATTAGATACCTCACATTGTAATTTTAGTAATTCCATTTCGCTATTAGCGCCCTCTATGTAATCATCCATGTAAAATGACTTAAGAATAGAATCACTTGCCTCTGGATAGTTTGTTGAGTTTTCTTTGGCTAATTGCCACAAACAACGCACCGCAAGATAGGGAGCAGACGCCGTACCGTACGTCACTGTATTAAGTTTATAAATCTTGACTTCTTCAGATGCATCAGGCCTCCAGAAAATTTGCTGCAAACTTCTATCATTCTCATTCACTAAAATCATACGATACATTTTGGATACGTCCGCGGTCATAACATATTCATACTTCCTAAATCTTAATATAATTGCTAATAACTCGTCTTGAAGAGTAGGACCACAATATTGAATATCATTAAGTGAAAGACCTGACTTAGTTTTCATTGAAGCGTTGAATACCACACGCACCTTAGTGGTCACACTGTCGTCACGTACCACAGCATGATGCGGCAAAAAATATGAAACAGTATTATCAAATTCACCTTCTTTCACTTCAATCATGTGACCCATGCTTAAATATTCATTCATGAACTTAATATATTCCCTTTTTAACTCTGGCTTCTTTTCTAACCTAACTTCCTGTGAATAAAAATATTGCAAAGCCCTCTCCCTAGAATCTCCTAATTTCTTAATACTCTCTTTAAACGGTATGGAAACAACAAAATTTCCCTCTTGAGTTCTTTGAAAATTCTTAGTAAAATGATCTTCGCAATATCTATCACTTTCACTCAAAACTTTCTCTAAACCTATCTCTTCGATTTCCCAGAATCTTGTGATCATTTTATCCAAAGACAAACCTACCACCGTATTATTAATTTCTGGTGTAAACCTAGACAATTCCATAACACCGCCTACTACCCAACCTAAACGGGTCTCTTGTATAATAATTCTCGATTTTTTCACATGTAATTTTCCCTCGCATAAAAGATCCCAAAACACGGAGGACCCAATTAACAAGTCAATTTCTCCTTTTACGTTAAAATTAGGATCGGCTAATTTTATTTCCCTAGGTATCTCTAGCTCAGTTTTGTCAAAAGAAATTGTAGGTAAATTATCTGTTATTTTTTGCATAATTAAACATTCGATCGTCATACTAAAAGTCTCATCGCACGAAAACAACTTAACACTTGTTTTATTTTTTATCTTTGAAATGCCATTGCCTATCCCTGATATGCAAAAATTCCCTCGAAATAATTCCAAGTTCAAAAGTTTACTCATTTTTTCACTAATAAAGTTGCTCTGCGCACCACTATCTAATAATGCCCTACACTCGCGTAAATTACCAAATGAATCAACCACTTTGACAATAGCCGTAGGTAGCATAACCTGACTACCAACATAATATGTGTTATTATAAACACTACTCATCGCATGCATAGTCTCATTGTCTTCTGATTCCATTTTTCCCTCGCGCGAAACCAATTCCCCTGTATCGTGAAAAATCTCGGTATTTAAACTAACCGTGGCAACGCCGCTTACTTGAGCCTCGTGTACGTCACCATCGGTATCATGCGTGACTCTCGCGGTTGTCTCGCTCCCTCGCTCGGTCGCTTGTTGTCGTATAGTGGTGGCATTGACGCTAGGATTATGCAGTAATGTATTGTGATATTTTCCGCATTTTTTACAACCGGAATGTCTGCAGTCTTTCAGCTCGTGTGATCGCCTGAAACAATTGCTACATAAATTCAACTTGCGTATTTCAATAGACCTTTTATCGATTGTCAAATTCAAAAATTTCTCGCATCTAAATATAGTATGATTTTGTTTACAATAGAAGCAACTTATACCCGGTTTTTCGTAGCTACTGTACGCATTGAATTTTTGCTGCACCCTAGGACCCCTTTCAATATATTTATTTTTATTTTCGTATTCTTTTTGAGGACCTTTATTTGTCACTTCCAGTTTCTCTAGAATATCACATCTTTGCTTTAAAAATTTATTTAAGTCAAACATCGTCGGAAGCTCTCCCTTATAATCAAATATTTCCCATTCTTTTCGCGTATTCTTGTCCATTTTCGTACAAAACAAATAAATTAAAATTCTGTCCCATTTATCTGTTTCTTCCCCTAAAATTTTTAATGCCCTAACGTGTTTTGTCATAGAATCAAAAAATGTGCGAAGATTGGCATGACTTTC